>NC_086325.1:88343206-88345706 GCF_036172605.1 Pelobates fuscus | reverse complement strand
CCACAACGTCAATGTACCCCATCTTTGGCAGGTCCTACTCTCACAGTCTAATGTCTGCTCTTATGAGATTAACCACTTACTTGGGAAAAAATTCCATCTGAGGCTCTCTGCAGTACAAGGCTAAATAGGGACCTGAGATGAGGCACCTGTAACAGGGAGGGGTGCAGAACCAAGGAGTTGGCTAGACTCCCAAATATATATAGGAAACATGGGGGGGGATGGCTGCACCCACCCAAACATGCCCAAATGGGGTGCTGCTGGGGGCCATATCATACAATAAATACACAAGATGCAGCGCACTCTCCTATCTACTAAACAGCAACTTCAATGTTGACAGATTTTATTAGTTTGTAAAAGTTTTTTTTAAAAACACCTAATCTAGGCAAAAAAATGGGGATTTAGTTACATTATATGATCATACATTGCATAAGCCTGCCACAACGTCAATGTACCCCATCTTTGGCAGGTCCTACTCTCACAGTCTAATGTCTGCTCTTATGAGATTAACCACTTACTTGGGAAAAAATTCCATCTGAGGCTCTCTGCAGTACAAGGCTAAATAGGGACCTGAGATGAGGCACCTGTAACAGGGAGGGGTGCAGAACCAAGGAGTTGGCTAGACTCCCAAATATATATAGGAAACATGGGGGGGGATGGCTGCACCCACCCAAACATGCCCAAATGGGGTGCTGCTGGGGGCCATATCATACAATAAATACACAAGATGCAGCGCACTCTCCTATCTACTAAACAGCAACTTCAATGTTGACAGATTTTATTAGTTTGTAAAAGTTTTTTTTAAAAACACCTAATCTAGGCAAAAAAATGGGGATTTAGTTACATTATATGATCATACATTGCATAAGCCTGCCACAACGTCAATGTACCCCATCTTTGGCAGGTCCTACTCTCACAGTCTAATGTCTGCTCTTATGAGATTAACCACTTACTTGGGAAAAAATTCCATCTGAGGCTCTCTGCAGTACAAGGCTAAATAGGGACCTGAGATGAGGCACCTGTAACAGGGAGGGGTGCAGAACCAAGGAGTTGGCTAGACTCCCAAATATATATAGGAAACATGGGGGGGGATGGCTGCACCCACCCAAACATGCCCAAATGGGGTGCTGCTGGGGGCCATATCATACAATAAATACACAAGATGCAGCGCACTCTCCTATCTACTAAACAGCAACTTCAATGTTGACAGATTTTATTAGTTTGTAAAAGTTTTTTTTAAAAACACCTAATCTAGGCAAAAAAATGGGGATTTAGTTACATTATATGATCATACATTGCATAAGCCTGCCACAACGTCAATGTACCCCATCTTTGGCAGGTCCTACTCTCACAGTCTAATGTCTGCTCTTATGAGATTAACCACTTACTTGGGAAAAAATTCCATCTGAGGCTCTCTGCAGTACAAGGCTAAATAGGGACCTGAGATGAGGCACCTGTAACAGGGAGGGGTGCAGAACCAAGGAGTTGGCTAGACTCCCAAATATATATAGGAAACATGGGGGGGGATGGCTGCACCCACCCAAACATGCCCAAATGGGGTGCTGCTGGGGGCCATATCATACAATAAATACACAAGATGCAGCGCACTCTCCTATCTACTAAACAGCAACTTCAATGTTGACAGATTTTATTAGTTTGTAAAAGTTTTTTTTAAAAACACCTAATCTAGGCAAAAAAATGGGGATTTAGTTACATTATATGATCATACATTGCATAAGCCTGCCACAACGTCAATGTACCCCATCTTTGGCAGGTCCTACTCTCACAGTCTAATGTCTGCTCTTATGAGATTAACCACTTACTTGGGAAAAAATTCCATCTGAGGCTCTCTGCAGTACAAGGCTAAATAGGGACCTGAGATGAGGCACCTGTAACAGGGAGGGGTGCAGAACCAAGGAGTTGGCTAGACTCCCAAATATATATAGGAAACATGGGGGGGGATGGCTGCACCCACCCAAACATGCCCAAATGGGGTGCTGCTGGGGGCCATATCATACAATAAATACACAAGATGCAGCGCACTCTCCTATCTACTAAACAGCAACTTCAATGTTGACAGATTTTATTAGTTTGTAAAAGTTTTTTTTAAAAACACCTAATCTAGGCAAAAAAATGGGGATTTAGTTACATTATATGATCATACATTGCATAAGCCTGCCACAACGTCAATGTACCCCATCTTTGGCAGGTCCTACTCTCACAGTCTAATGTCTGCTCTTATGAGATTAACCACTTACTTGGGAAAAAATTCCATCTGAGGCTCTCTGCAGTACAAGGCTAAATAGGGACCTGAGATGAGGCACCTGTAACAGGGAGGGGTGCAGAACCAAGGAGTTGGCTAGACTCCCAAATATATATAGGAAACATGGGGGGGGATGGCTGCACCCACCCAAACATGCCCAAATGGGGTGCTGCTGGGGGCCATATCATACAATAAATACACAAGATGCAGCGCACTCTCCTATCTACTAAACAGCAACTT
>NC_086325.1:88295190-88305190 GCF_036172605.1 Pelobates fuscus | reverse complement strand
TTGAAAAGTACCAGCAGGAACGCACTAGTGGCACAGGCATAGGCAACCTTTGGCACTCCAGATGTTTTGGACTACACCTCCCATTATGCTTTGCTAGCATTATGGGTGTAAGGGCATTATGGGGGATGTAGTCCACAACATCTGGAGTGCCGAAGGTTGCCTATCCTAGTGTCTAGTCAATGGTGCCTGCCACTTTCGCTCGCTCTGTGAAGCTAACTGAAGAATTAAACCTTCCTGGCTTTTGGACTTCTGGGGTGATATTGCAGCAAGACTTTATAAAAGTGCCAATTTCTATTGCAAAACAATTAAAAATATATATATATATATATATTTTTCAATGCCTGACTAATTCTTTCAACATTTTTAGACTTAAAACACAAAGCAAATGCTTTTTGGGGATTAAGATGTAGATTTTTTAATAGATTATATGGAATCCCTTAAATTTCCAGAAGCTGCTGTAGTTCGATAAGCAGAATACCATTTTTCACAAACACTATATATGTGATAAAAACAGATTTTTGCAATGATCGAAACACTTTCTGTGGTTACCCGTCAGAAATCTAAAGACTTCATGTAACAGTACTCCTTAAAGATGGCACCACAATGTAAAAGTAATGTCTTTAAGAGGACATAGTTGGTGAATAAAGCAAGTGTAGTTCTACAAAGCATTTGTCTACAAGTTATTGGAGGCTTCTATTCAATTCTGTAAAAAATGAATGTAGAGTACTTCACAGGCTCTGAAACCTTTGTCGCTTCCTTAGACGATAAAATACAAATACAAAGTTTAACTTACAAAATTTGATGTAAGCAAGGAGGGACCCACCATTTACAGCAGGGGTTCCCAACCCAGACCTCAAGTACAGTCTACCAGTCCAGGATTTAGGGATTAACCTGTTGTGTCTAAAGTGTTTTTTTTTTCTTTTTCTAAAACACCTTAAAGGGACACTCCAGGCACCCAGACCACTTCTGCCCATTGGAGTGGTCTGGGTGCCAACTCCCACTACCCTTAACCCTGCAAGTGTAATTATTGCAGTTTTTTTTTTTAAACTGCAATAATTACCTTGCAGGGTTAAGTCCTCCCCTAGTGGCTGTCTATTAGACAGCCACTAGAGGGAACTTCCTGCTCTTTAGCACAGGTTTTCTGTGCTAGAGCGTCGCTGGACGTCCTCACGCTGTGTGAGGACCTCCAGCGTCGCTCTATTCCCCATAGGGAAGCATTGAAATTCATTTTCAATGCTTTCCTATGGGGTGCGCTAATGCGCATGCGCGGCATTGCCGCGCATGCGCATTAGGTCTCCTCAGCCGGCGGGATCAGTCTCGCCCACCGGCCGACGTAAGCAGAAGGAGGAGCGGCGGGGGAGGAGGAAGCAGCGACGTGGGACATGTCGCTGCCTCTGGTAAGTCACTGAAGGGGTTTTCACCCCTTCAGCAACTGGGGATTGGGGGGTGGGAGGGAGGGGGACCCTCCAGTGCCAGGAAAACCGATCGTTTTCCTGGCACTGGAGTTTCCCTTTAAACCTAACAGGGTAATCCCTAAATCCTGGACTGTTATTGGTGACTTGAGGGTTAGAAACCACTGATTTGCAGCCCCTCTGCAGAGATGCAAAATAAAAATCAGTCCATGTCTAAACATTGCATGTATGAATCAAAATAGTGGTGGAAGTAATCATTCATTCCCAATAATCTGACACAAACATTCATGCTTTCTTATTTATTTATTTAGTGGCAGTGCAATAGTAAACACCAGTTCAAATCGTCAAGAGTGCTAAAGTGATTTCACATACAAACACTTAAATACAGTAACAAAAAAAATAAAAATAAAAAAAATCACACATAGACAAGGTGACTGACATAGGCCTGTTGCATATTATATACCCCACAACTAAGCTTAGATGAAATATATGTAGTTATCTAGTCAACTGCAGAATGGCTTCTGTGCAGGCACAAAGCAATACTCAAGCATACGGTCATACAAATGTTTTAAGATGGAATTCGTATTGCAGTCTATAAAAGGCCTAGGCATTAACTCCCTTTCCCCCTACACCATGTTGCTCAAATGAACCACCCCCTTATCTTTTATCCTACCTTCTAAAATAAGAACTTGGTCACTATGGTACATGACCTAATAAGTATATAATGATCATCAAGTTACACGTTTTGTTTAAACCAGAAATTACTTTGTTAGTCAGGCATTTGGAATACTGTGAACAGTTCTGTTTTTATGGCATTTGTGCATAGTCTTCTAAAATCCAGTAAACAGGTATATACAAAGAAGCACTTTAGTCTTGCAAGAACTACAAAAATTAGTGCCGGTACAAGAAAAGTTGAACCCATTTGTGGTTCTGCTTGTTATTGAGTCGTACTGGCCTGTAAAGGCCATTAGATACAGAAGACAGTATCATAACTGAAGTAAAGGGAGAATTGCCAATTCTAAATGATGCCTTAAGCATGGTATACTATATTGTACAGATATTGTGACAAAAAAAGCAAGCTGGGTATGTTATAGGTGGGAAATTGAGCTTAGCATGAGACATGGTTTTGATAAGGCTTTCAGTAGCAGAAATCTGTATTTCGTCCGTGGATATACAAATCTACAAAAAACAGGATTTAAAGCAACAGTTACAGCAATGAAACATCTGTGATCCAATGGTATAATTGGAAAAGTAGTTACAGAGAAATATTAACATGAGGTGGGTTTTGTGAGCTAGTGAATGCCTATGTGGGAACAGAGGTTTTCATTTCAGAGCAAGAGCTCCTCCCAAGGAAAAACACAGAGGAAATTCCAGAGGTATTCTATTGGCAGATCGATTTGAGAAAAATTATCATGCTTTACAAGCATAGCATTTAACTATGTTGTGCCCTTCCAACACCAAAAATATGCCCACAAAAAAAAAAAGTCAAACATTAAGAACCAAATATAGGTTCTTGGACAGTATATTATAATAATAAAAAAACATCCTTGCACCTAATCACCAATTCAGTGCCATGTCACGTCTGTGTAAATAAAGAACGTCTTCAGATTAGTCACACCAGAGACTAAGTTTGTGAAAAACTCCTTGTTTCCTAAAACAAAAACAAAACGTGAATAAAAAATTAAAGCCTCATATTTGCAGTTATTTCCATACTTAAAGGAACAAGTCAATCAACATAACCCTTAAAGCATGCTGTAGTGATTATGATGCCAATTGTACCCCGTTGCTCCCCAAACGGTGCCAGTTGTTTGATTTCATACCTTGTACCGGTCACTGCTTCTCTGACAGCAGAGAGCTCTCTTCCCCAAGATATGCCCAGCAGTGCAAGGCTTAGCTCACAAGCCGAGAGCAATCAACTGACTAAGACAATGAAATGACCCAATATTGCAGGGCCCATCTTTGAGAAGATAACAGAAGCTCATAGCAGGAGTTACTGACTCTACTTTCTGGGTTGCAGAGATGCAGGATAGTGGCCCCTGTGAACCACAGGTAAGTAATTAATGGGGTATGTCCAGTCTTTTTTAGAAGCCACTTAGTCACAAAAACTGGACAAAATTGGCATTCAGATACATTTTTTGCATTTTTCACACACAAACAAATATTAACACTAACTTTGGCCAGTGTTTGTGACCAATTGGCTGCTAAAAAAGACTGGACATACCCCATTTGCAATACATTGGGTTGTCTACTAATGCAAATGGTATGCCATCATGGGGGTAATTCTCATTCCTGGGCTACCAGACTGTCTCAAAGACAACGTAACCAGTCTGGTGAATCTCAAAAAACTGTACATAGGGGGTACTGTTTTACATGCGAGACATCACTGAATACAAATGTGTATTTTTTTGCAGAAAAAGCAAACAGTATTATGACATTCACAGTTAAAAGGTCACATAGAACTAAAAAAAAGTCTTATTTTCTCCCATTATTTTATATTTTATTCATTTAAATTATGTTTCATAGCTAAATATTTGATGTTAAATGAAAGCCCCGTTTCCCCTGAAAAAAAATTATATATAATAAGTGTGGGTACACTTAAAGGGACACTATAGTCACCAGAACAACTACAGCTTATTGAATTTGTTCTGGTGAGTAGAATCATTAGCTTCAAGCTTCTTTTCAGAGAAAATGCAGTGTTTACATTACAGCCTAGTGATAACTCCACTGGCCACTCCTCAGATGGCTGTTGGAGATCATTCCTGTGTCATGGCTGCCTAAAATGAATCCAAACATTCAGTTTTTCCTCCCTCTGCATGCCGACACTGAACTTTCCTCATAGAGATTCATTGATTCAATTCATCTCTATGAGGAGATGCTGATTGGCCAGGGCTGTATTTGAATTGTGCCTCTGTCAGTCTCAGCCAATCCTATTGGGAAAGCATTGTGATTGGATCAGGCTACCACTTCTGATGATGTCAGCAGGCAGGTCTAAAGGAAACAGAGACAAAGCCAGCAGCTCCAGACTTGAATACAAGATTTTACAATATTTAGGGAGGCATGAGGGGCCAGGGGGGCTAGATGGTGGTTTTAGCCCTATAGGGTCAGGAATACATGTTTGTGTTCCATACCCTAGTGCTCCTTTAACCCCTTAAGGACCAAACTACTGGAATAAAAGGGAATCCTGACATGTCACACATGTCATGTGTCCTTAAGGGGTTAATATGAAAGAGGTGAATTGTGGTTGGACAGTCAAATTCCAGGTTTTGTTTTAATCACAAAACGTGTACATTTGGCTCAGTCCTGAAGGGATTAATATGTGCCAACAACCTACATTTACAAATTGCACAAATAAAACATTACATATGTATCATCTACAGAAAAACACAATTAATATTTCCACAATTTGGTTTTAATCCATATATATTAAATACAACTCAAGTGCATTTGATTTTTGGCTTTATGTTGATCTGTGTTTTTCTCCGAATCTTTAGTAAAAACGAAAATTAGTATTGCAGCTATGCTTCCCCATTTCACAAAATCTCTTTTTGATTTGAAGATAAACAGTGTAGCTCAGCTAATAAGAGATCAGTGCAAGCTTAGCCAACAATGATCTATTTATCTGTATAGTATTCCAAAGCCATTATATGGGTAAAGGGGGATGACAGCAACTGGCTGTGGAGCCAAAACCCATTAAAAGCACTTAAGTTGTGTTGATGCCCCTAATGTGCCTGGAAAATTGTAACTTTACATTTATTGGAACAAAAGCTAGTAAAAACAAAAAAGAAGAAAAAAGGCAGACATACTGTACATATGTCAGGTCATCCACTCAAATAGCCTGGGGCACAAAGTGGGTTGGAGGAGTGGGTGCTGCGATGTAGCTCACTTGGTGTAGGTGGCCAGCATTGACTGCATTGTGAATCCGTGGGGAACTGTTGTAGGGCTGGCTCATAGGTTGCCAAGATCCTAAATAGTGATACGTAGGCACAACAGGTACACAGGAGTCAAAACCAGTTAATGGTGGCTGGCTGTATGGATCAGTCACATAAGGGTAATACACTGTTCCATGTGGGGGAGACAATGATTCTTGGGGAAATGCACCTGGAGAAAAGGAAAGGGGAGACAAAAAAATAATAAAAAAAATTGGATATAGAACAAGAACCAGATAAATTTCAAACCACATTTTGCCCTGAGTCTTTTCGCCCCAATTGAAAAACAAACTTTTGAACATTTGCCCAAACCTGCGGGTTGTCATAAATGTATACATGGCAAAATGTGCAGACATCTGCCAAGATCCACTAAAGTATTTATTAGTACCAACACAAAAACAAAATAAAAAATGATTTTAAGATAAAAGCTTTTTATTAATTGTTTAACACCTTAAGGACACATGACATGTCATGATTCCCTTTTATTCCAGAAGTTTGGTCCTTAAGGGGTTAATAAGAAATGTCATTTATTTATTACAATGCCCATGTGGGGCGGACTATAAGGAACTTGAGGGAATGGATTTTAGAACATTTAAGAGCTATAACTAAAAAGGCACGAAACAGTGTCCCTAGACACTAACAACTGTGTCCTCTTTGATCCTAATAGTTTTTTAAATGTATTTATTTATAGGTATATACTATGTGGAAGGTGATTTAGTGAAAAAAGTACGCCAAAGAGAAACAATGTGGATATATAAACTAAAAACATTTGGGAGTACTGGTTTAAATGTGGATTTGAACATTATGGCTTTTATGTGATTTTAATAACTTATCCTTTTCCCTTTTTTAAACCTTTCTTTTATGAGATAATTTGTGAAATATTTTTGAATATTTTGTATATTTTTTGCATCCATTATTTTGGTTTCATGCATTTTACCAATTAAGTATATGGATATTGTACATGGATGAATTTGTTGCCACATTGTGCACTAGTAACTAAATTTTATATGGGTTTATAATGGTTTGAAAGACTTACCAGTTAGAATATATATATTTTAAATGAATGTGGCAGTGAGTTTATCCATAGGTATGTAATTTGTTCACCCATTCTACAGATTAATATCTATAATATTTTCCCACCGGCATGTGGGAAGTCAAGCAGGACCGGGTCTTTTTTATAGACCGTGCATGTACACGTGCCACTTTAATGTTGCGGTTATGAATTCTGGTGGTACCGCATGTGATCTCAGGTTTTACAAATGGCTGCGTAGGTGTTGGAGGAAGAGTCCGACACTCTCTGGGAGAGGAACTACAGATGGGACAGTGGGAGTATTCTCTCAGTATGCACACCAAGCGGCAACCTTTTCGGTCGCCAAACATTATCCCAGCGGCAGGCCCGGACTGGCCATCGGGCACACCGGGCAAATGCCCGGTGGTCCGCGGTGGCCAGGGGCCGAGGCCGGCAGGGAGATCACAGGATCTCCCCCGCCGGTCTTTGCAGGGCCGGCACTATCCGAGCGCCGGCCCTGCTGTAGTCCATGGCGGGCCGGTGGGGAGATCAAAGATCTCCCTCACCGGCCCACATACAGTATACTGCGGCCGCCGGCTGGGGAGAGAGTGAGGGAGCCAGGAGAGGACCCGGCGGAGCTCCTACTTACAGCTCCGCCGGCTTCCTCACGCGAGATTCGGACCGTTGCCATGGCAACGCTCCGGGTCTCGCGAGAGTGAACTCTAGCCTCACAGACTAGAGTTCACTCACCACTAAGGCCACCAGGGATGGAAGCCAGCAGCAGGATCCCCCCTCCCAGGCATAAGGTAAGCAGGGAGGGGGGATATAGCCTTGCGCGCTCATAGGGAAGCCTGTGTTTAGAAGTGAGGAAGGAAATATATAATTATATTTAGAAAATAAAAAATAAATAAAAAGGTAATGGAGGGAAGAGGGAGGTGTGAGAAAGCTTCCTCTTGCAGGTGTGATGCATGCAACAGAGAAGATTGTTGTAACTGTTGCCAGCATACAATATACAGAATTGGCATTTTGCAGTCTGCAACAGAGTTCTTGGCTCTCAAAGTATCATTTGCCATGGGTGTAACTAGTCCCTGCAAACAAGTACAAATATCTTTCAGCTTTACAGACACCCCTAACACTCACAGCACACACACTCACACACACTGCACCCCTGACACTCACAGCACACACACACACACACTCTGCACCCCTAACACTCACAGCACTCACACACACTGCACCCCTAACACTCACAGCACACACACACACACACACACACACACTCTGCACCCCTAACACTCACAGCACACACACACACACACACTCTGCACCCCTAACACTCACAGCGCACACACACACACACACACACACACACACACACACACTTCACCCCTAACACTCACAGCGCGCACACACACACACGCACACACACACACACACTGCACCCCTAACACTCACAGCACACACTGAACCCCTGACACACACAGCTTCCTCACACGCACATAGCACCCTCACACAAACAGCACCCACAGCGCACACACACAGCACCCTTACCCACATAGCACCCTCACGCAAACACCGCACCCATCACTCACACACACACACTACACCCCACACACACACACACACACACTACACCCCACACACACACACACACACACTACACCCCACACACACACACACACACACACACTGCACCCTCTTGCACACACTACACCCATTACACACACACACACACACACTGCACCCCTCTTGGACACAAACTACACCCCTTACAAACACACACTACACCGCTTACACACACTGCACCCCTCTTGCACACAAACTACACCCCTTACACACACACACACTGCACCCCTCTTGCACACACACTACACCCCTTACACACACACACAGCACCCTCACACACACTGCACAATATGCTTTTGCTTGCATTTTTGTCTCCTGGTATCCCAACTATTGAGACACCAGAGACAAATTTCAAGCAAACACAGTGCAAGCATGTTATTGAATTTGCTTGCGCTGTGCAGAACAAATACAGGGTATTTTTCTCATGCCAGAGCTCTTCAGCAGAGCTCTGCGCATGGACTACCCTGGAAGAGCATTGAACCAACATGTTTACTTTGTGATGGGGCGTGCTTGTCATTGGTGATGACAAAACACACCCTATCTGGCCCGCCCCCTTTTTAGTGGGCCGCTGTAATTAAAAAATGCCCGGGCCAAATTTTCTTCCCAGTCCGGCCCTGCCCAGCGGCAATTTTTTGGGTGGGTCAATCAACTCCCCAGCCGAATCACATGATGTAAACAGGAAACCTGTAGTAAAGAACACTTAACACGGACTGGTTTGATACTTTTACCGGAACATGGAGCAAGATCTTCCTTGATAAATCCTACCAGGACGAAACTGGTCGGATTTTTGAGCAACCTAATATTACTCCTTATTTCAGTCTGAACTGTTCATACAAATCTAATCTACCTCACTGTTGAAGGATCTGCAGCCATCACAGGGAGCGACTGAAATTACTGGACTTTCTACTGAGAGTAGTGAACAGACACCATTGGAGGTAATTGACCTATTTTATGTGCCATTTTAGCCACTATTCGTGGCTTGATGTTTGTGAGTGCAATAATATCTTCCTTTTATTTCCCATTTTGTGTGATTTTTGGCTATGTTCAATATTGTATATTTCTAGTGATTAAAGTTTGAAAATCGTTATTAATTTGGATATATAGGTCTGTGGGTTTGAAGATCCTCAAGAGGGAGTGTACGTATGTTGTAGTTTAGTCGTGTCCGACCCTCTGTGACCATATGGACCATAGCACGCAAGGTACATCTGTCAGTCACTGCCCCTCTGAGCTTTAACAACTTCATGTTCGTGGCTTCAGTGACCTCATCTATCCATCTCCGTCTGTCGTCCCCTTCTTCGTGTGCCTTCCATCGTTCCCAGCATCAGAGTCTTCTCTAGAGAATTCTGCCTTTTTATTATATGGCCAAATTATTTGAGCTTAGGGCCTCATGATCATAGCTTCCAGTGAACAGTTTGTCTTGATTTCCTGTAGTACGGATTTATTGGATCTTCTTGCAATCCAAGGGATTCTAAGCAGTTTTCACCAACACCACAGCTCAAAGGCATTAATTCTACGACGCTCAGCCTTTTTTATAGTCCAGCTCCCACATCGGTATGTTACTACTGGGAATACCATAGTTCTAACTATGCGTACCTTTCTTGATAGTGTAATCTCTAGTTTTTACCAGCGTGTCCAAGCTTGCCATAGCTTTCCTCCCAAAAAGCAAATGTCTTAATTTCATGACTACAGTCACCATTTGAAGAGATCTTGGATCCCAGGAAAATAAAATCTGTCACTGCCTCCACTTCTTCCCCAACTATTTGTCAGTGTCACGGCTCCCATCAGCGTGGCTGCACAAAAACTAAGCAGCCACACCAATAGAGATATTTCTAACTTGCCTTGGTCCCGGCAGGCAGCTGCCCAGTCTCCCTCCATTCCGGTCCCCAGCGGGTGCGACGTTCTTAGAAATGCCGGGCCGCTGCAGTTCAGCTTTTTCTAGGAAATTTACCTTCGCCCACATCAAAGATGGCGCCAACGTGCGTGCGACGTCACATCATATACACACATGCACGTTTTGGGGGTCAGAG